>NC_081430.1:74315327-74350327 GCF_949786415.1 Peromyscus eremicus
AAAAGCCTCACACATTCTAGCAAACATCCTATCACTGAACCACATCCTCAAACCATTAAGTGATTTAAATGATCTATTTGAAAGTTGAGCACGCCTTTAATCTCAGCACTCAGGAGGCAGAGGCAAGCAGATCTCTGAGTTTGAAGCCAGCCTGGTCTACAGAGTGAGTTCCAGGACAGCTAGGGCTACACAGAGAAACCCTACCTTGAAAAACAACAACAACAACAAAATGATCTATTTGAGTTTACATTTTATATCAGTATGCATGATTCTACTCCTATGATAAATACAGTATTCAAAAGTGCATTCTGAAACAATAATGCATTAAATGGAACCCATGCATGACACTCAAGCTCTCATTACTTTACAAGCAAATTCTCATGCATCTCAAGACGTACTAGATACAACTAAATCTTTCAAAATACTCTCTGATAGAGCGATGGCTTAGAGGTTAAGAGCACTGGCTGTTCATCCTCTAAGATTTGACTCTCAGAACCAACAGGGTGGCTCACAGGTGACTGTAATTCTGCATGGGGGATCCAACACCCTCTTCTGGCCTCCTGGAGCACTGCACGAATGTGGTGCACAGACATCCAAGCAGGCAACCCTCCCCCCCCCCCCATACAAATAAAATAAAAACCTTAACACAACAACAACAACAAAATCACCACCTGAGCCTATTCTATATCCAAACAGATTGACAGATAAAAGGCTTGCCTCAAGGGACGAAAAATCGGTGAAAGCCTTGGAGAAACGCTACCAGCACGGCAACGTCACGCTGGACGACGTCAAGTGTGAGCCGTTTTCTTCCTTGCCGCCCTCCATGGGATGCAGCCTCCAGCGTCCTGGGGCCGCTCTCTGTGTTGTCTAACAAACTGCCTTCTCTTTCAGTTGTCGCGCTGCTTTCGCTCCAGGACACTGAAATGCAGCGGGTCTGCTCTTTCACGACGTTCATGAGGTAAAGCTGCCCCCCCGCAAGGGGAAGGAAGTGAAACAGGCCTAGGGAGTGGAAACCGATCCGATTCTTAGAGAAAGAGCACACGGTGCCTCTGTGCAAGCCATCCTCTCAGAGAGTGTGGGGGAGATACCTGAGGTCACAGGGGCCCCAAGCCAGAGATGCTCCAAAGTCCTAGAGCAAGGCGTGAGAGCGACTTGCCTGTGGACGGCCGGTATTCACAAGTGGCCACTTCTGGAGTAAGACGTTTACAAAAGGATGGGAGAAGAGAACTTCACGTATTTCTGTGCTTTGGTTTGTATTTTGAGATAGGACTGTGCTGTGGAGAAGTTTTCTCTCCGTTATGTTTAGCAGCCCAGGCTGGCCTGGAACTTGAAATCTTCCTGATTGCTGGGGTCACAGGTGTGAACCACCATGCCCAGCCTGTACATTTTACAAACAATGGAAATATATTGCTTACAGAGCAAATACTGGTGAAGTGATAAAAAATTATTAGTAATACATTAATAATTTAACATCTGACTTTCCAGAAATGTGTTTCTCAGATGCTTTTTACATCTTCATCACAACGGGTAGAATTTGAAATAGTAAGTTAATTGTGTGATAGGTTTGGAACCACATATTTCTATTTATTCTTACACTGTGTCCCCCATTGTTTTTCATAAGAAAACTAATGTTTGCAATCAGGAGTACTGATTTCTTTTTCTCTTATCATAAATTTCCCTGCAGAAATAAGAGTCTTGACAACTTCCTTATGGCACTATTATACTATCTGTCTTATTATGTGGAGAAAATCTCAATGGAAAAGAAACCCCAAAGCTACATGGTGTGAGTAAGATTTTATAACACGCTTGAGACTTTTTATTCCTGGCAGTATTATCTAAGGTGAAGGGATGATGGCATCTCTTAAGTCTGGTCCAGGAAAACATTTTTCATGGGAGGCTTTGCTCTGTTTTAAAGCTCACTGAGCAATCACACAGGAATTCTCATAATGAAACATTCTAACAAGCACAGATCAGCACTGCTCCGTGATGAGATATAATGAAAGCCATATTTGTAATTTAAAATTTTCACCGGGTGGCACACGCCTGTAATCCCAGCACTCAGGAGGCAGAGGCAGGTAGATCTCTGTGAGTTCCAAGCCAACCTAGTCTACAAAGCAAGTTCCCGGACAGCCAGAATTGTTATATAGAGAAACCCTGTCTCAAAAAAAAAAAAAATTCTAATTATGTGTCTTAAAAATATAAAAAAGAGGGAAAGATGGCTCAGCAGTTAAGAGCACTGGCTTCTTTTCTGGAGAACTCAGGTTCAATTCCCTGCATCCATATGGCAGCTCATAACTGTATATAACTCCAGTTCCAAGGGATCTGACATACTCCCACAGACATAAATGCAGGCAAAACACCAATGCACATGTAATAAAAATAAATAAATAAGATACATAAATAAATAAGATACATAAAAAAAGATACAGGTAATGTGAACTTAAATTGTTATTTTATCCAACCCAGTGACTTAAAAATATTATGTTAATATGTAGTCTATACTAGGATGTTACTATTTTTATTTTTTTGGTTTTTCGAGACAGGGTTTCTGTAGCATGAATCTTAAAGTGTCTTATTAATAAAAACAAACCTGGGACCAGATATTGGGGTGAATGCTGGAAGATCAGAGAAGCAGAACAGGTCACACCTTACCTCACCTTGCCATTTCCTCAGCTGATCCTGTTTTTTCAGACTGGAAACCTCTGAGTCCTCATCCAGAATGAATCTCAGCTGAACTGCTGCTCCAAAGCCTGAAAGCTTAACCAGCTAAAAGCTTCTAGTTTCTGGTCTTCACGCCTTATATACCTTTCTGCTTTCTGCCATCACTCCCTGGGATTAAAGGCTCACTTTCTGGGATTAAAGGCATGTGTCACCATCCCTGGCTGTTTCCAATGTGGCCTTGAACTCACAGAGATCCAGATGGATTTCTGTCTCTGGAATGTTAGGATTAAAGGCGTGTGCTACCACTGCCTAACCTCTATGTTTAATATTATGGCTGTTCTGTCTCTGACCCCAGATAAGTTTATTAGAGTGCACAATATTTTTGGGAACACAATACCACCACAGGTTTCTCTGTGTAGCTTTGGCGCCTTTCCTGGAACTCACTCTGTAGCCCAGGCTGGCCTTGAACTCATAGAGATCTGCCTGCCTCTGCCTCCCGAGTGCTGGGATTAAAGGCATGCGCCACCACCACCCGTCTGGATGTTACTATTTTAAAATAATTCTTTCTTTTAAAAATTTGTATTCTTTCTTTGTGTGTGTGTATGTGTGTGCATTATATGCATGTGTGTGTTATATGCATGTGTATGTTATATGCATGCATGTGTGTGTATATTACATGTATGTGGTATGTGCACGTGTGTACATGTGGGAGGTAGTATGTTCATCCATGCATGGGCACATAGAGGCCTGAGGTCTGTGTCATATCTTCCTTCATCAACTCTCTACTTTGTGTTTGGAGTCATGGCCTCTCACTGTGTATGTAGCTTGCTGTTTTTCAGCTAGACTGGCTGGCCAGAGCACCCCAGGAATTTGCCTGTCTGTCTCATTTACCCTTGGAGCTGAGGTCACAGATGCCTGCCACCACGAGTTCTCACATGGGTGCTGGGGATCTAAACTCAGGTCCTCAGCCCGAGCAGCAACCACGCCGCCTACTGAACCATCTCCCCAGCCCCTTAGGATGTTCCTAATGGGATGCTTTTGCTTTTTCTGTCATCTCCAGAGTCTGGTGTCTCTTGTGTTTATAGCATCTCAATTCAGATGAAGCCCTCGAAGTGCTCAGCAGGCACTTAGAGCTGGTGATATCAGCACAGAGCCATGCACTGCTCTGTCCCCAACACCACCTCTTTCTCTTCTCATGTTGTTTGTCTGTTTGTTTAGAGACAGGGTTTCTCTGTGTAGTCTTGGATCTCACTCTGTAGACCAGGCTGGCCTCGAACTCACCGAGATCTGCCTGGCTCTGCCTCCCGAGTGCTGGGTTTTAAAGGAGCAGGCTAACCACCATCCAGCTATTCTCCTGGTTTTTATGCTTACAAAATCTATGCTAAAAAGATTGTAAGCATCTAATAACAAGAGGCAAGGTGTTTTAAAAAGTAGATTTGGCTGAAAATAAAACCTTCTCCGTCAAAGGAAAATTGGCGCAGTTTCTTAATCTGTCTGTAGAAAACTTGACTGCGCTCTTAGGCAGCAGTGGCCTAGAGATAAACACCAGAGCCACGATCTGGGAACTTGGAGTCCAGAACACAACAATGCCTCTCAGGCTTGGTGACCTTTCGCAAACCGTGGAACTTTCCAAGTGCCCAGGCCGTCCTGTCCCCTCCCCCCCACTCCCCCTACCCCCGCCCCAGCCTCGTACGTGTGGAACCAACTCAATGATTTAACTCTTAGGAATGCTGGGGAGAGCCATTAATTTGTTGCTACAGAATGTTTTTCAAATATAAAACTCTCGGGTCTGATCAAGCAGCTGGAGAAACGTGTTGTAAACTGAGAGATGTCCCTGCACAGCAGTTTTGTAAGGAACCAGATACACACTTCAGACACTGCTGGGCCTGTAATACCACCATGATCCACACAGAGTGTTATTTCAGGGTGGCATCTCACAGCAGGGCAGCCAGAGGGGGAAGCGTTTCCATGGCAGCATCGAAAGCTAAAGCCAACTGCGGCTTAGGAGGCTTGAGGAGTCCTCTTGTTCCCGAACTGAGCTCAGTAGGTTTTCATGGCTCTTTGGCTTGTCACAGTCTTCTGGTTCCTTCCAATTCTGAGGCTTCTTACTCATCTAGCTAATTATTACTAATCTTGTTGTATATATTAATTTATAAGTAACAGAGAAGAAAGTTCTCCTGGTAAGTTTTTCAATGCACCGAAACTAACTTGAACACAGCGGTATAGGAAAACAGACCAACTCAGACCTTCAATTATGGGATGTGGAAATCATGGTCACCTTTCGTTTTCGTGTGTCCGGTAGTCAGTTGGTCTACTTCTTTATAACAGAGTTAAATATAGATTGTGTTGAGGTATTTACACAGAGGAAAATACATGATTCCGATTGCGCAAAGTTAATAAATGTCAAGCCTTAAACTCTAACTAACTGGCTGTATGAGTGGTATTCCTTTCATACCTTTTGCTTATTTATTTTGAAAATTTCCTGTTTCTTTGATAGATAAATAATAATTGCAGGCCAGGCGTGGTGGTGCACGCCTTTGATCCCAGCACTTGGGAGGCATTAGCAGGTGGATCTCTATGAGTTTGAGGCCAGCCTCATCTACATAGTGAGTTTCAGGCCAACCAGGGCTACATAGTGAGATACTCTGTCTCAATAAATAATAATATTATTATTAATAATAATATTAACAATAATAATAATAATTTTGTATTGAACTTTTTGAAGTTTTTTTGAGACAGTCTTATTTAGCCCAGAATGACCTTGAAATCATTATGTATCTGAGGTTGATCTTGAATTCCTGATCCTCCTGCTTCAATTTCCCAAGTGCTGGGATTGTGGGCATGTGCTACTGTGCTCAGCTCAGAATTGAATATCTTCGTTCATAAAATTTCTCTGTCTGATTTTGGATAATGTTTTTTTTAAAAGAATTTCCAAGAGAGATCCTATGGGACCAAAGCTTATAATCACTCCCATGTCTCTTTAAATTCTTTTCAAATGTTTTTTTCCATAGCACGTGCGCTACCTCCCTACCCCTTCATTTTGCATGTTTGAGGACTCTGTGTGTCGATTCAGATGAACCACTAACTGTGTTTAAAGACTGTTGAAGGGTTGGGGATGCAGCTTAGCTGGTAGAGCACTTGCCTAACATACACAAAGCCCTGGGTTCAATCCCCAGTACTGCATAAACCTGGTGAGGTGGTGTATGTAGCCTGTGATCCCAGCACTTGGGAAGTGGAGGCAGAAAGATCAGATCCTTAGCTACACAGTGAGTTCAAGTCCAGCCTAGGCTACATGATACTCAGTCCCTGTCCCCACCCCAACCCTACACACAAGTGTTTGAGGCAATGAAGACGCCAAAACCATCGAGGGGAGTGATTTTCAGACACAGAATATTGATGCAAGTGGACCAGCGTTGCCTAGAAGTTTGTACTGCAGTTATTTTTCCTTTGGCTTTGGTTACAGAGCTTTGCTCCTTCTTTCCACTTCAACGGGGCTTTAAAATGATGTATTAGTTTGAATTGTATGTAAGTGTGTGTGTCTGCATATCGGTATGCGCACGTGAGTACAGCCACTCTGGGAGACCGGAGGAGTCGGATCCTCTGGAGCTGGAGTTACAGGTCAGGGGCCATGTGGGTGCAGGGAACTGCACTTGGGTCCCGGGAACTGAACTCGGGTCCTCTGGCAGAACAGTGAGTGCTCTTAACTACTGATTCATCTCTCCAGCCCTGGGTTCTTTTTGTTTTTGTTAATTTTTTAAAATTACATTTTATTTGTTTGTTTGTTATTGTTGTTGTTGTTGTTGTGTGTGTGTTTAAAGGTTAGAGGACAATTTTTCTAGAGTCTGTTTTCCTACCATGTAGGTCCCAGGGATTGAACTAATGGCATCAGGTTTGATGACAAGCACCCTTAACTGCTGAGCCATTTTGAAAGTCCAACATGCAGGTTCCTTATGCATATTGCAAAATGAGTCCCCAGCTTCATAGTCAGTGGGAATGATGGTTTTAATTTTCCTGGGCTCTCTCCAGAATCTGGAGATGGGGTCCCATCTTTTTGTTTTTGTTAATTTTTTAAAATTGCATTTTATTTGTTTGTTTGTTATTGTTGTTGTTGTTGTGTGTGTGTGTTTAAAGGTTAGAGGACTAGTTTTCCTTGATGATTGAGTAAAAGCTGAGAACCATTGTCCAAATGTTGGAAAGCATCCTTGATGGATGTTTGGTTGGGTTTCTATAGCAAAAAAAAGAGGATTAGCCAGCGGAGCCTCTGGCGAAGGAGGCCTGGAGGCAGGCGCTGGGATGTGGTCTGCAGGCTGCACGTAGAGGGTGTGTTTGGACTGTACATCTGGGATCTTCAAGTTGAAGCCCACTTTCTTTATCCCAGAAACTCACTTTACTCCAGTGACTCAACAAGCCTTGTGTTGCCTGTGATAACACTTCGTGCTGTGTAAAGGTCTATGCTATCCTTAAACTCATCCCTGGCCACTCACAACGTGTCTTCAGATAGGTTCTTTGTTTTTTGTTTTTCTAGACAGAGTTTCTCTGTGTAGCCCTGGCTGTCCTAGAACTTGCTCTGTAGACCAGGTTGGTCTCAAACTCACAGAGATCCACTTGCCTCTGCTTCCCAAGTGCTGGGATTACAGGTGTGCGCCACCACTGCCCAGCTATGTCTTTATACAGTTGGCACAGTAATTCACTTGAGAAGGGGCAGTAATTTGTCACCACTGAGAGCGAATTCCATTCACTTTCCAGTGACACTCAACAGTATCGTCAACAGTACTGTTTCCTACCATGCTGGACTGCAAACACTTAAAATTAGACTTCAGACCCGCTCTAGTCCAAGAACAAGTGTCTTACAAAGCTCATTTGCAATTCAATCAGAGCTGGGCTGTGTTTTCATACGGAAGTGATGTGCTCACACTTGATGCCAAAATCCACCGAGTAGTGGCCAGCAAATGGCTCCCTACCAAGCAGAGCCGAGCTCAGAACTGGGAGCAGCCTGCATTCGGGCACAGAATGCCTGAACTTAATAGCAACACCAGGGCCTTGGGGAAAGTTGAGGTGGCAAAGAGTCTCCACAAGTGTTTCAGAAAGAGCAGGGATGGGAGCAGGCAGCTGCCCTGCAGCCAGTAACTTGTTACTGGAACGTTCTATAGGAATTAGGACTCACTGTGAATATAGTTGAGGATACATAAACGCATCAAATATAAGGGACCTATCCAAGTGACATTCATCCTAAACTTGAGATCTGCCTCGAGTGATTAATAGCCAAAAGAGGCGTTGAGGGGCTGTAGAGATGGGTTGGCAGTTAAGAGCACTGGCTGCTTTTCCAGAGGTCCAGGGTTGAGGTCCAGCCCCCACATAGTGGCTCACAACCACCATAACTCCTGTTCCAGTGCCCTGTCTTGTGTGGGCACCGGGCACCTACACAGTGCACTTAACATACATACGTGCAAAACATTCAAATAAAAAAAAAATCTATCTTTTTCAAAAGAGAAAGAGAGATTTTGAGGATTTTCCCCATGCCAGAACTCAAGGAAGTCAAATCGGTGAATGCAGTTTGTTGATTCGCTACGGTTTCTTTTTTTCTTTTTTTTTTTTTGGTTTTTCGAGACAGGGTTTCTCTGTGTAGCTTTGCGCCTTTCCTGGAACTCACTTGGTAGCCCAGGCTGGCCTCGAACTCACAGAGATCCTCCTGGCTCTGCCTCCCGAGTGCTGGGATTAAAGGCGTGCGCCACCACCGCCCGGCTCGCTACGGTTTCTTTTAAATAGCCTGTAATTCTGACTTCTTGCTCGTTACTACAGACTTACACCAGAATTAATCTACCTTGTCTCTCTGCCTGTCCCCAGAGGCCTGGTAGAGAAAAAAGAGATAGAGCTGGTTATGAGCAAGTTAGAAGACGCACAGAAGAACCTGGCCCAGAAGTACTGCTTCCTCGTGCTGGGCGTGGGCATGGCGGACAAGCATCACATGAACTGTGGAAAGTACGCATGCGCTTCGGCTGCCCTTAGTTCGGCACATCCCTAGCACCTGTCCGTTTGACTTGTGGTACCCCTGAGAAAGTGTTCCCTCTAATGGGGCTCAGGTGGGAATCTGTCCCAAGCACTAATGATAACTGCGTTGAGAGAGCCAAGTAAGTATTGGAAGGCATTCCGGAGTCTCAGCCAGCATTTTATAAACTTCTCCATCTTGGGATGAGATCACTTGTTCTCTCTGCGGAATCTTGCTCAGCCTGAGGACCTGGGCTGCTTGGCTGTCTCAGGAGGAGACCAAGTAATGACCAGTGTTGCGTGGGGGAGGGGAGCAGTGTCTGCTTCTCTTGCAGCAACCGCAGCTGTGAGGACCACCAGCTTGAGACAGCACTGTCTGTGGGAAACTGTTTTGTTTGTTTTGTTTTGTTAACCTCGGGATGCCAATGCCTACATACTATAGCTAAAACCTAAAAGAGGCTCACAGCTCAGGAAAGTTTGGACTTACAGGGTGCGGAGCTTTGGTTCTTGACTCTGGAGTGCCTCGGGAGTTTCACAGTGGCCCAAGAGCCACACCTGGAGCAGAGGAAAAGAAAGGAGTATAAGACATCCCTCGTCTTCCGAGGAGTGTACTGACTCACGTGTCCTGGATACCTGTTTTCAGCCTACATTTCCTGTGCTTTCTTTCACTGCCCCCCCCCCCCCACAGTCTCAGTAGCTCTCCTCAAGGCTATCCTCATCTACAGAGCACGTTCCAGGATAGCTAGGGCTACACAGAGAAACACTGTCTTGGAAAAAAAAAAAGTCTTCTGTTACCATCCATTCTAAGTTCATTTGGCTATCATGGAGTTTATGACAAATTCTTTTGAAAGTTTAAAGGTGTATATATAAAGCCTCAAGGTGTTTTATCTGGATATCTACTTATTTAGTTTTAACCCTTACCAAGGAAGAAATAGGAATCTGTATAGACTGTATGTGTCCCATAGCAAACATTGGTCATGTGTCCTACTTCATTGTTTTCTGCAATTTATATACATTAGAAAAATGGTCCACATTTTTATTTATGTGAATTTGTCCAACTTATTTCTGATACTCTTCGATAATCATACAAGTTCTTCTGGGGGTTAAACTGCTTATCTTTCTTTCTTAGTTTAAAAAAAATCACATTAAAAATGCTACATTTTGACCCATTTGAAATGTGTCATGTACATCAGGTGACCCATGAGTCCAAGATACTTTTCCCTTACTAATACTCCATTTTCCAGTACTATTTATTTGTGATTTTTCTCTATTACAGCATTTTTTGTTTATAAGATGTTGACTTTTCTAGTATTTTAATCCAACCTGCGAAGTTAATATTGAATTTTATTGACCAGTGTTTCTGTTTTAAACAGAACTCTACAATTTGTTTTTTTTTTTTTTTTTTTTAAGATTTATTTACTTATTATGTTAACAGCATTCTCCCTGCATGTATGCCTGCATGCCAAGAGAGGGCACCAGATCTCTTTACAGATGATTGTGAGCCATCATGTGGTTGTTGGGAATTGAACTCAGGGCCTTTGGAAGAACAGCCAGTGCTCTTAACCTTTGAGCCATCTCTCCAGCCCTGGTGTTTGTTTTTTGTAATAGTTAGCATTTTTATTGAAGAAGTTTCTCATACAATATATATTTTTTTAAAGATTTATTTATTTATTATGTATACAGTGTTCTGTCTGCACATATCCCTGCAGGCCAGAAGAGGGCACCAGATCTCATTACAGATGGTTGTGAGCCACCATATGGTTGCTGGGAATTGAACTCAGGACCTCTGGAAGAACAGCCAGTGCTCTTAACCGCTGAGCCATCTCTCCAGCCCCTCATACAATATATTTTGATCATGTTTTTCCCTCCCTCAATTCCTTCTAGATCCTCCCTACCTATTCAACTTTATGTTTTCTTCCTTCCTTCCTTCCTTCCTTCCTTCCTTCCTTCCTTCCTTCCTTCTTTTCTCTTTCTCTGCCCCCGCCCCTCTCTCTGAGACAGGGCTTCTCTGTGTAGCCCTGGCTGTCCTGGAACTCACTCTGCTGCAGACCAGGCTGGCCTCAAATTCATAGAGCTCCTCCTGCCTCTGCCTCCTTAGTGCTGAGATTAAAGGCGTGCACCACCACCTCCCAGCTCATGTCTCTCTCTTTAAAAACAAAGTACAACAAAACACACACACACACATGCACACATCTGATGTATTTAACACACACTCAGTGCCCATCCGGCAGAAAAGGTGGTGCCCAATAGCAGAAAGCAGTATGAGGAGTAGGTGGGGTAAGGATTAGCCGTCAGCGGAAAGATGAGAGGTGGCAGGCTAGCACCGTGGACATGCAGAGAGAGAACTGGACTTGAATCGCAACGTCATCATCCTCAATGTGACTAGAAATCACAGTGCTGACTCCCTCGTGGGGACAGTACGGGATGAAATATCATAACCAATGTGAAGGTCTTAGCAGTTCTGGGTCTGCGGTGAGGAAGAGCGTCATGGCGGGTGGGTGGGTGGGCGTGACAGAAGAAAGCTGCTTATGTCGTGGCCGCTAGGAAGTGGAGAGAGAGGAAGAGTCCCAGGACAGAGCCACCTGGCAGAGTACATTCCCAGTGACCTACTTCCTCCAACTGGGCCCCACCACTTGAAGTTTCCACCACCTCCTGATATTGCCATCAGCTAGCAACCAAGCCTATGGCCTCGGGACCTTCCAAACCCAAATTATAATAGGGCCACCAGCTAGAGCCCTACATTTTGTGGACAATGAACTTATCACCTATAGTTGTGATTTGTTCTGTTTCAGGGAGAAAATATCAGACACGCAAAAAGACTGGAAATTCTTTGAGGTGAGCCCCTTGCTTTGGGGACTTTTCATTCGCTATAAAAACAAAACACATAGTAATGACCAGTGGCCATTTGGCAGGCACATCTTTTTTTTAAACAAATATCCTTTTTAGAAAGGATGATAGCATACTGTTTGTTATACCTTAGAATTTTGGCCTTGTTTTCCACCCGTAAATGTGAGTACACGGGTAATTCTGTACAGCTTCCAGGGATATCGAGGAGCTGGGTCATCCGGGTTTGTGTCTTCTTAATGATACAACGGGGACAGTGGGAGTTTTCACAGCATTTCTGCGTTTTGTGATTCTTCTATTTTCTCTTTCAGTCCCTTTATACTTTCTGTACATACGTAGCTTGGATTGTCTTCCGACGTCAGTATTTGACAGAGATTGAGGAAGAAGTAGGAAGACTTTTTCGTACCAATATGTTCAACATTCCTCGAAGGAAGCGTGAGGATGAAGAATCAGGAGGAGAGAAGAAGCGCATGACATTGGTACAATTTCGGTATGACTTCTTGTTTATTTTCTCTATTTTTGGGTTGTTTTTTTTGTGTGTGTGTGTGTGTGTGTGTGTGTGTGTTTGTTTGTTTTTGAGACAGGATTTCTCTGTGTAGCTTTGGAGCTTTGGAGCCTTTCCTAGATCTCACTCTGTAGCCCAGGCTGGCCTCGAACTCACAGAGATCCACCTGGCTCTGCCTCCTGAGTGCTGGGTTTAAAGGCGTGCGCCACCACTGCCACCCGGCTTTTTTATTTTATTTTATTTTTTTTTTGAGAGAGAGAGAGAGAGAGGGAGAGAGAGAGAGAGAGAGAGAGAGAGAGAGAGAGAGAGAGAGAGAGAGAAGTCTCTGTGTAGCTCAGGCTGGCCTCAAACTTATAATCCTTGTACCTTAGCCTCCTCTGTAGCTGGGATACAAGCCTGCACATGGCATCTGTCTCAGCTATGACCTTTGACCCTTTCGTCCACGCAAGGACATCTGTAAGAAGCAGGACAGTGTAACATGACTGCCACCCCTCCCTCCCACAGGAAAATGATGGCGAAACGTCCAGCAATTAAAAAGGCCGTGGACATGCGCTCCCCAGTTTTGTCTACACTGCTGCCTTCTCTCAGAGAAAAAGCTCAAAACATCCTTGAAAAAAAGTACGTGGCAGGCATCAAGCTCCTGCCCCGAACGCAGAAGGACACAGCAAGTCAGGACTCGGTGACCATACCAGTGTAAGTGGTCCAAGGAGAATCCCAGGAGAGTCGTGGCGGGTGCCTCCTGGTCGGTGCTTCTGGGGACTCAGGCTCTGCTCCCTGAGAAAGCATCTGTTCCCATGCCAACCCCTGACTCCCTGACCAGAGCCTCTCCACTGAGGCCCATCTGGACTAGAAAAAAAAAAAAAAAACAACCTAGAAGCTGTGCTAGACTGTATGTGGTTGGAGCCTGAAGGGGTGAGGGAGGGTCAGATCTTCAGTGCTGAGGATCTATTGTAAGTAGTCATCTTGGGGAGATTTGGGTAGAGCTAGAACAGAGTCTTGCTGGGATTCAGTTTGGGGCTGGTGTGTAAGACCACAATGGAAATAGGCCTGGAAAAAGGTCTGGCTTTTTAAAGTATATGTATGTCTTAGCTTTCGTGTGTGTGTGTGTGTGTGTGTGTGTGTGTGTGTGTGTGTGTGTGTGTGACTATCACAGACTGATAATCACAGTCACAAACACAACTGTGAATCACAGTCTTTGGCCTTACCGTTTACTGGATTAACTATAGCAATAATTCTTCCTCCAGAGTTGGCATCTTGGGAGAGCCTCGACATCTGTTCAACCCTCGTACTCTCCTCCCGCTTGAACCAGAAGAAAATGGGAAACCGAGTGGCAGAAATTCTTCCGTGATAGAGAGAAATAACTCAAGAACTCAGGACACGCTAGATCTGGTCATGACAACACTCTCTTCGCAAAACTCCTACCCCAAATAATCCAGTTTGCTCCAGTCTTTGTCCAGGTTCCTGTATTTGAAGTAAACAACTTTGCCTTAACACTTTATATAGGATTAAACTTTATTGTCATCTAATAGCTGCTTAAAATGTTCAAGATTTCTTGGCTCAAGTTCTTTTAAAAGTTAATATTTGATTATTAGGCGTTTTAGAAAGCTCTTAAAAAGCACATTTTCCTAGTTTTACTAATTTTTCTTTGTGCATGTGTGTTGGTGTGTGTGTGTGTGAGCACTTGTGTGTGCAGGTGTGTGTGAGCACTTGTGTGTTTATGTGTGTGTGAGCACTTGTGTGTTCATGTGTGTGTGTGAGCACTTGTGTGTGCAGGTGTGTGTGAGCACTTGTGTGTGCAGGTGTGTGTGAGCACTTGTGTGTGCAGGTGTGTGTGAGCACTTGTGTGTGCAGGTGTGTGTGAATACTTGTGTGTTCATGTGTGTGTGTGAGCACTTGTGTGTGCAGGTGTGTGTGAACACTTGTGTGTTCATGTGTGTGTGAGCACTTGTGTGTGCAGGTGTATAGGGCACTTGTGTTCTTGTGCACGTGGAGGTCAGAGGACTACCCTGACCACTATTCCTTAGATGCCATTTACCTTGTTACCATGCTAATATTTAATTCTATATACTTATATTTTATTTTTAAGTTATTTGCTATGTGCGCATGTGTGTGTGTTAGAGAGAGAGACGAGACAGAGAGAGCACATGTGGAGATCAGAGACAACGTTTGGGAGTTGGTGTTTCCTTCCACAGTGTATGGGATCAGGGGACTGAGTTCAAGCTGTCAGGATTCTGCAGCAAAGGCTGGCATCCTCTTCTCAGCCTCCGCTCCCGCCTTCTTTTTTTTTTTTTTTTTGAGACAAGGAGGTAAAGATCTTTGAGGTCACCTTGGAATGTCAGCCTGTTGTGCTGGTGGAGGAAGCCGTGGGCTGGAAGCAGAGCCCCGGGGAAAGAGCTGAGATAGGGTGCCTTGGTTGGAGGATAGGCCAGAGCCCCACTGTGGGAGCTTCTAGAAGTGTATAAACATACATAGGAATAATGGGTGGTTGTTTTTCATTCAATTCAGTAGCTGCCCCTTAAGCAACTGCTGTCCTAATTGGTGATTGTAACTCCGAGGCTACCAGTAGTGATTCGGCAGCACTGGCCTTAGCCAGGCAGGAATTCTGTTCCCTCGGGCACCGGCTCTATCACAGCTGCTGAGGGGAACTTTATCTAGATCTCTATCCCTCTACAGAACTCAGGATTCAAAGGCTGAGGTGAAATTCTGCTCGCTCAGAGAGGCTGAACAGCTAACGTTCTCTCCTAGCTCACGTCTCCCCAAAAAACCGGGCGTCCTTCTGCTCAGCCCCCACTTATGAACCCAAGCTACGCATGCTTCCTCCCTACCACTTCCTGTCAGCTAGTTGCTTGACTCTGCCTCCTGACCGTAGGATAATTTTATTTAATTGAACAAATATAACACATCTTAAAATAATATTCTACAATAATGGGTGTCACACAGCGGGATCATACAGTTTGTGTCTGGCACAGAGGTGTAAACCAAATGTCACTGAGTGAATCTTGGCCTGGTTCTAGATCTTTCCAGAGAGGGACACTTATATAAATCAGAAAGCTACAGTCTTAAATGGATGTTCTTGTGTATGTGTGTGTGTGTGTGTGTGTGTGTGTGTGTGTGTGTGTGTGTACTCATGCATGCAAGCGTGCACATGCCTGTGCAAGTATGAAGGCTCAAAGTCAATGTCAGATGTCTTCCTCTGTTGACCTCCACTTTATTTGAGATAGCCTCTCACTAAACCTGGAACTTGCCATTTCAGCGAGGTTGCTTGGCCAGCAATCCCCAGCGACCCTTCTGTCTTCCTCTATCCCTACTAGTGCTGGGTTTAGGCACGTGGGGCGGCACCTGGCTTTTATGTGGGTGCTGGAATCCAAACTCAGGTCCTCAGGACTGTACAGCAGACACTTCGCCCTCTGAGCCTGCTCCCCAGCCCTGTGACCATTTTAAAGCAGGCGTGGTATTTAAGCTTACTGCATGCATTTTATTGTTGTTAATTTTTTTGTATGTGTATGTGTGTGTGTATGTGCAGGGACTTTGTGTGTATGTATGTGTGTATGTGTGTGCACATATATGTGCATGCATGTAGAGGCCAGAGGTATTACACTTCAGGAGCCACATGCTTTGGGTTTTTTGTTTTTTATTTTGGAGACAAGATCTCTCACTGGTCTGGAGCTTGGTAAGTAGCCTAGGCTAACTCCTAGGGATTTACAAGCACATGCCACCACACCTGGCTTTTTTATGTGCGTTCTGGAGATGAAATTCAGGTCCTTGTGTGGCAAACACTTTACTAAGCCATCTCCCCAGCCTCTTAAAGTTTACTAAGTTTCTAAGAATCAAAATGCTTTCAGCAGTTATGAGAATAAAAATAAAAGCTACAAAATTAGAGAAAATATTAACGGAAGATCCAATAAAGAATTTATGTGAAAAATATACAAAAAAAACCTTAAAGCTCAACAATATGAAAACAACCCAATTAATGTTCAAAAGATCTGACCAGACACCTCACCAAAAACACATAAATGACGTGCACATGGAAACATGTTCAGCATCATCTGTCATGAATGAACGCAAGTTCAAGCAACCCAATGCCGCTGCACTCTTCTTAGAATGGTTAAAATCTAAAATAGTAATTCTAAATGATGGTGAAGAAATGGCATTGCCACCTCACGAAGCAGGCTGACATCTCCCTCCCTCCCTCCCTTTCTCCATCTCTCCTTCCTCCCTCCCTCCCTCCCTCCCTCCCTTCCTTCCTTCCTCCCTTTGTTTTCTGCAAATCCAGTTGACAAAAATGGTTCCTTCCAAAGCTAACTAAACCACTGAGTTGGGAAGACTGAATCAGTTCATAAAAACACTTGCTGTTCAAGCTTGACACCCTGAGTTCCTTCCCTGGAAACCACGTAGAAAAACCTAGATACAGCAGTCTGCATCTCTAATCACAGCCTTCCTGCAGAAGGCAGGAAGCAGAGACAGGGGCCTCATCCAGAAGTGCCAGCCAGCTGCTCTTTAATACACAGGACAACAGGGTGGGATGAGGGAAGGTTATCTTCTGACCACATATGCATGCTGTGGCCCATCCACACAGCCTTCACACACACATATCCATCACACACAAAAAAATTTAAATAATTCAAAGATAAACATACCCATCCACACAAAAACAAATCACCAGTAACCAAAGCAACCAAGATGGCATTTAATAGGCCAATTGACAGGCTGTGGTATAGCTATATAATAAAGTGTTATTTGGCAATAAGAAGAATGATCTGTCAAGCTATACAAAGATACAGATGGCTAGGCATGGTGTCCCACGCCTTTAATCCCAGCACTCAGGAGGCAGAGGCAGGTGGATCTCTGTGAATTCGAGGCCAGCTTGGTCTACAAAGTGAGTTCCAGGACAGCCAGGGCTACAAAAAGAAACTCTGTCTCAAAAACCCAAAAAAAGAAAGATACAGATAAATGTTAAGTAGATATTGTGGAGTCAGAAAAGCCTATAGATGATTCTAAGTCTACAATATCCAGGACAAAGCAAAAACCAGAGAGATTATAGACACCTCAGCAAGAATAGAGAGATGGCTCTAAGGACTTAGGCTGGGGAAGGCTGGCTAGGTAAAGCGCGGTGTTTCCAGAGTAGCTAAGCTATTCTGTACCACACTCTGGTGATGAGCTCACCGTGCACTTGCGTTGGTCAAAACCCACAGAATCAAGGCAATATGAAACAGTCTCACTGGGGTGGGATGGTTCATCATCACTGTCAGCTTAACCAGATTTAGAATCGCCATGGAAAACCACCTCTGGATAAGTCCGTGAAGGTGTTTCCAGAAAGGTATGACAGAATGGAAGACCAGTCCTGAGGGTGGGCGGCACCGTGGCCTGGGCTGGGGTTCCAGAATCAATTCAAAAGAGGGGATGGAGAAATGGCTCGGCACCGACAGAAGCATCTGTCAGTCCAGGTCCGGGGAACCTGACAACCTCCTCTGGCCCCACAGGTACCAGGCAAACGCATGGTGCACAGGCATGCATGCAGAAAAACAAACATATAAAATAGATTTAAAAAGGAGAGAGCTGGGCACCAGAATTCTCTTTCAGTTTCCTGACTGCACATGTAACGTGACCAGCTGCCTCTCAGGTTTCTACCACAATGCCTTTTCCACTATGATACTCCATCAAGATACTCTAGAGCAGTGGTTCTCAACCTTCCCAATGCTGCGGCCCTTTCATGCAGGTCCTCATGTTGTGGTGACCCCCAACCATAAAGTTATTTCATTGCAACTTCGTAACTGTAACTGTGCTACTGTTATGAACTGTAATGCAAATGTCTGTGTTTTCCGATGGTCTTAGGGGACCCCTGTGAAAGGGTCATTTGACCCCAAAGGGGTCTCGACCCACAGAACAACTGTTTTAGGTGGATACTGTGGGGTGCTTTGGAGGACAGTTAGGATAAAATGAGTAGTTTGTCACCTTGGATTATATGCAGTCACTTGTTGTAAACTGATCAGTGCTCTGTGCCTTGCTAGGTCCGTGAAGGACTCAAGAAATTTAAAGTGGGTTACATGCGGAAGAGCTGAATGAGGGAGTCAGGGCATAGCTCAGTAACAGAACAGGAGAGCATGCAGGGAGTCGGGGTAACAGAGCTCAGTAACAACAGGAGAGCATGCAGGGAGTCGGGGTAACAGAGTTCAGTAACAGACCTGGAGAGCGTGCAGGGAGTCAGGGAACAGCTCAGTAACAGACCTGGAGAGCATGCAGGGAGTTGGGGTAACAGAGCTCAGTAACAGACCTGGAGAGCATGCAGGGAGTCGGGGTACAGCTCAGTAACAGACCTGGAGAGCATGCAGGGAGTCGGGGTACAGCTCAGTAACAGACCTGGAGAGCGTGCAGGGAAGGCTAAACTGTGAGGCAGAGACCAAGGCCTCAGCAGTGGGCTGACCACCGAAGCAGAAGTGATGAGGACAGAGGAGAGGAGGGCCTCACATCTCATTTCCACTGGAGAGTTAGTTGTGGTCTCTGCCCCCTCTCCCTCCCAGCACCCAAGCTTGGATGCCTTGCTTCCTGAGGAGCACAGCTGTTCACCTGAGATTTGCCTCTTTTCCTGTCCTCTTTCAAACCTGACAAACCTCAGAACAGTAGGCAGTAATTTCCCTCTCAAACTGTATCTCAGGGCAACCCAAATCATTGATGATGGAAAATTTTCTCCTTATAGAACCACTGTAAGTAATTATTAGGGATAGTACCACTAGAATATTACTTTTCAAAATTGAAAAGCCCCTTTAGAATATGCTCATTTTGCAAAATTAAATAAATCCTTTTTGTTTTATGGGTATGGGTATTTTGACTGAATGTATAACTCTGCATCATGTAGATAGAGTGCCTGAGTAGCCAGAAGAGGCCATTGGGTCCCCTGGGACTGGAGTTACAGACAATTGTGAACTGCCACATGGGTGCTGGGACTTGAACTCAGGTCCTCTGGAAGAGCAGTCAGTGCTCTTAACTGCTGAGCCATCTCTCTGGCCCCGTTTTGCAAAACCTTAATAGAACAACAGTCCTAGACAAGGACCTCAGGTGCAGCTGGCATCATGAGAAGCGCTCGGGTCAGGTTGTGAGTAGCTGCTGAGTCATGCACCCTCTTCCCAATTATTTCTTCTTTGCATTAAGCACGGAGCAAAGCATGGATGAGATTTTTAAAAAGAAAAACAAAAAACATACTTTCAAGAAACCTAACGGTAGCAGCCCTCCTGTATGCTCAGCATCCTCAGTGTGTCGGGCCTATGGCAGTGGATTTCCAGACACTTTCTCCTGGGGGGAACATGCTCTTTGGTGTGGTGTCTCTGAGCCACGAGTCATGTAATTGTTTCATTTTCCACCCAAATACTGGCGCTTCATTCTCTCCTCTGACCCTTCCCTTCGTGTGCGCCCTGATGCAAAGCTGAAGAAGGGCAAAATGTGAGCATCTGTTTGAGGACTCAAGACTGCTACTGGTATCACTTGTGTTAACTTGTGCCTGTCCCTGCACATGACGAAGCACAGGAGGGGGAACCCTAAGAGTCAACCCAGGTCTCCCACGGTAACAGGTGCTCCCTGAAGAGCTGGCATGAAGATTCTCAAACTAGTTTCCCTCACACAAACTGGAAAGAACGGTGATTGTAGAAGCTGGTTTTTCAAGTTGGGATTCTGAGCTGCAAAGCTGTTTTTACAAGTCTAGAACTGCAAGTCTGTCCTTCTAAATCAGTGGGTCTCCTCAACCCGTGGGTCTCAACCCATTTGAGGAGTCAAACGACCCTTTCACAGGAGTCACCTAAGACCACCACAAAACATAGCTACTTACATTGTGATTTATAACAGTAGCAAAATTACAGTGATGAAGTAGCAATGAAAATAATTTTATGGTTGGGGGGGTCACAATGTGAGGAACTGTATTGAAGGGTCACAGCATTAGGAAGGTTGAAAACTACTGCTCTAAATCATTGGTTTATTGATTCGCAACAAGAATTCATTGTGCACCTTCTATGCAAAACCCCAAGAATGCTCCCATGATGATCAGACGTGAGTCACGCGTTTCTTGACGAATGAGAATTAATGGGGAGAGATGCTCAGGGCTTTGTAGGTTGTAGGGTGTTAGGATTTTACACAATGTGCTGGGGAGAAGGTGGAGTGCTTTAGACAAATGAGCGACATAATGTAATTAGTGTTTGAAGGACTTTCTCTGGCTACTGTGTGGGATCTAGGCTGGAGGTGAGAACAGGAAATGGACAGTGGAGGCATTTAGAAGCCCCATTGGTTCCCAGGAGACAAAGCCAGCGATGGATTCTGGACAGGGTGGTGTTGGGAGGATTTGCTGATGGACTGACTGGCTGTTGGCTAACAAAGAGGAAGCAAGGATAATTACATGTCTTGGTTTGAACAGTTGGGGATGCTGTGTTTCCCCAGCAGGGGAGGGTTCGTGAAGTCCAAGCTGAGGAGAGATGCCTTGATGACATGTAGAGTGGTGATAGGTTATGGAAGTGTGGATCAGTTGGATTTTGTACAAATGCCACATTCTAGGCAACTAGCTGAGCTGGAAATAGAGAGTTGAAGCAACTGATCCCAGGACTGTGTGTGACAAGCTAAGGAGAGAATGCAGGTAGACAACAGTATTCAGATGTAGGGCTCTACACGTCAGAGGAGGCAGAGGTGGGGAAGAAAAAAAGTGGTCGATTCCTTCCATGCTCCCACAATGCAAAGCAACTCCAAAACGTGCCAGTAGCCAGTGATGGAGGAAGGACTCTAAGAGCAGGGGTCATGGAAGAGAAAGGTGTACTGTGAAGTAGGGAGTGGGTAAGGTATGGTCACAGGAAAGGGGCCATCAAATGTGGGACCATGCAGTCATCTGTGCAGGCTCATAGATGTGGACCCCTCTGATACAGGTTGAGTAGAGACAGGTGAGTGGAGACTGAGCTTGACCCCAGGGCTTGATGAGCGACAAGAGGTGGGGTGCATTTGCTAAGAGATGGTGTGAGGTCAAGGTCATCTTTATTGGACTGATTTCTTGATTGTCCGTTAGTTGGTTTGTTTTGTCCATTTGTTAGGTTTCTTGATACAGGGTTCCATGTAGCTCAGGCTAGCCACAAATGCATTATGCTGCTGGGATTTCAAGCATGCACTGCCATGGCCAGCTGTTGGATTGTTTTGGTGTTTGGCTTTTCAGAAGCAGGAGATAATAGAACACCAGAACATGTCTGTATTTTGTATGTGTATGGGTGTTTTGCCTGCATGTATGTCTGCACCATGTGCTTGCCTGATGGAGGCCAGAAGAAGGCATTGAATCCCCTAGACCTGGAGTTACAATTGGTTGTGTGCCACTATGTGGGTGCTGGGAATCCTGGATCTGAGCCATCCCTCCAGCCCTCCTGTCTGTGTGGATGCACGTGATGTAGTTTGTGGGGAACCGATGAGGATCCTGAGACTGCCTGGGAGGAGGGAATGATAGGACATGAGCCTTTGCTGATGTAAGACAGGGATGAGAAGCACAGGATGGGGCGGCCCTGCACGGCAAGGCAGGGAGTGTAATAGTCTCTCCCACCTTCCCCTGGTGCTCCTGGAGGCCCCTCACTATATATCACTTGAACACATTCTAAATTTTCAAAAAAAAATTATTTTTTATTTTATACTTTTTTTTTGTTTTTTTGGTTTTTTGGTTTTTTGGTTTTTCGAGACAGGGTTTCTCTGTGTATCCCTGGCTGTCCTGGAACTTACTCTGTAGCCCAGGCTGGCCTCGAACTCACAGAGATCTGCCTGCCTCTGCCTCCGGAGTGCTGGGATTAAAGGCATGTGCCACCACCGCCTGGCTTCAAAATTTATTTATAGTGTGTGTGTGTATGTGTGTGTGTGTGTGTGTGTGTGTGTGTGTGTGTGTATGACATGTGTGCCGTAGTGTGTGTTTGGAGGTCAGAGGACAGCTTGCAGAAATTGGTTCTCTCTTTCCACCACGTGGGTGCCAATGCCTAGGCTGGGGGCAAGTGCCTTTGCCTGCTGAGTCATCTCACTGGCCCCCGAGTTTTCAGCGTTAGAGCCCAGCTGGTGACATTGTCCCCAAGGCTGAACTCTGATGCTACACATAGGAAAGAGAGCTGCATGTGACAGTCGTTCTTATTTCCCTAAAGTCATTCTTCCTGGGTGGTCCTCTACCCTACCTGGGTGTCAGAGCAGGCCAGGAAGCTGTGTCCTTTTAAATTTTTCTTTAGGATCCAAAATAGGTCAGTCACGGATCATCAAACATTAAACCGAACACCCCTGAGCCTCATGATGCTCAGCCATGGGGAACTCACCTCGTACCCTGTGGTTGTGCTGTGAGACTAAGTCCATTTCTTTCTCAGAACTGACTGCCAGGGGAAAGAATGTCTCTTTCTTAAAAATTAATGGCTTGTTTCAAATCAGAGAACAAGAATACGTAACCTGCCATGCCGGCTTCCTTCACTTCTGCCTCTAGGAAATACAGAAACAACTTAGTTAATATTTAATCATCAGAGTGGCCACTGGCAAGCTCGCATGTTGTCACGTGGGCCTTGTTTTTCTAGAGGCAGGTTCTCTCGATGACCCAAAGCTCCAGTGACCCTCTTCTCTCTGCCTCCCTGATGCTGGGATTGCAAGGATATGCCACCAGGCCCAGATTTGTTTCATTTTGTTTTTTTATTCTTTGAGACAGGGTTTTTCTATGTGACAGCTCTGGCTGTCCTGGAACTTGCTCCGTAGATCAGGCTGGCCTCGAACTCACAGAGATCCGCCTGACTCTGCTTCTCTGGATTAAAGACCTGCACCACCATGTCCTGGCTCAGTTGTAATTTTTTAAAACATGGGTTCTGGGATCCAATTAGCATGCCTGCATGCTAACTGCCTGCACCTTACATGCTGACTGAGCTCTCTCCACAGCCCCAATCAGTTGTTTTTTATTTTCCATTTTATAGATTTGTATTGTCTGTACCTTTTCTTTCTCTCTGATCTATTTTTTTTAAATCTAAGACACGATCTATATAGACACAGCACACACACACACACACACACACACACACATATGCGCACACGCACACGCACTCACACACAGGCACGCGCAGGGTTTATTGTGGTAAACACTACTATACTGGCTGGTTTTATGTCAACTTGACACAAGCTAGAGTCATCAGAGAAGAGGGAGCCTCAATTGAGAAAATGCCTCCATAAGATCTGACTGTAAGTTATTTACTTAATTGGTGATTGATGCAGAAGGACCCAGCCCACTGTGGGTAGTGCCATCCCTGGGCTGGTGGTCTATAAGAAAGCAGGTTGAGCAAGCCATGGGGCAAAAGCCGGTAAGCAGCATCCTTCCATGGCCTCTGCATCAGCTCCTGCCTCCAGGTTCCTGCCCTGCTTGAGTTCCCATCCATCACTGCGTGATGATGAACTGTTATATGAAACTGTGAGTGAAATAAACCCTTTCCTCCCCAAGTTGCTTTGGTCATGGTGTTTCATCCCAGCAATAGTCACCTAACTAAGACAAATACATATAAGTAGTTCTACACACCTGGCAAATTGTTGTCAAGTAGAAACCTACTAGACCTTCTGCAAAGCTAATATGAGCTCTTTCTGCATTAGCATATTTAGATTTGCTTAATTTCTAGAGTGACTACTGGTGTTCTGCTACATGGCTTAACCATAATTAATGAAATCGATCTGGGGGATTTTAAAAAATAATACCCTGCCCTCACCCTTCAATAGTGTCATCACACTGGAGATTCAATAGTCTAGGGTGTGTCAACCAGTTCCATTTTCCAAAACTCCCCTGACAGTTCTAACCATCAGCCAAGTCAGAAGTTCCTTTAAGAAAAAGCGGGGGGGGGGGGGGGGAGGGCTGGAGAGATGGTTCAGTGGTTAAGAGCATTGACTGTTCTTTCAGAGGACCTGGGTTCAATTCCCAGCATCCACATGGCAGTTAACAACTGTCTGTAACTCCAAGATCTGACATCCTTACACAGACACACATGCAGGCAAACAAACAAACAAACAAACAAACAACCCACTAATACGCATAAAATATTTTTTTTTAAAAAGGGCTGTCTTTACTTTTCTTGGAGACAAGGTATAAACAAAACACTACAGAAACCTGTGTTTAAAAATATCCAGTTCTTCTGTTCCCAGTGGTCCTGGCCTGCTACTAGATTGCCTTGTTTCTCTGCTTAGCCCCAAGTAAAAGCAGTGCCTGTCTGTGGGCAGACTGAGGGGGAGAGACTTCTCTGTAGTTTGTACACAGCAAGGCCGAGCCTTAGCCCCAGAGAACACGGCTGTCTCCTGTATTTAGAATAAATTCAGCCTTGGTTGTCTTCCAGGAGCCAACTTGTGGCCAAACATCAGTATTTCTTCAGCTTTGGAAGCAGATCGGACTGTTCTCTTCCCAGCAGGCAAACACTTCAGATAACTAGCAGCAGTTCTTAGAAAGGATTAAAATGTGAACTTAGATCCCCATTCCCAAGCTATCTGGCAGCCAGGAAAGTATATTTATGGAGAAAGAGGTTTCTGTAAATACTTTCTTCAGTGACCTGCATGGTGTGGTTGAGTCCAAGCATTTTGTGTTCAGTGAATGATACCAAATTAGGAGCTGCTACCATCCAGACAGTGAGCTAACCTCGCCAAGACTTTTCACACTGCCGGGATACCAGGAGACTTGTGCATACACATGTAAGTGAGAATGAACTTCTCAGGGCTTTGGGTGAAAATTACTCCCATGTACAGAACCAGTGAGCAGGAGAATGCTAGAAAAATGGGCTGGAGAGACGGCTTGGCAGTTAAGAGCACTTGTTCTTACAAAGCATGGGGTTTGAGTCCCAGCACCCACATGACAACTCAAAACCATCTTTAACTCCAGTTCTAGGGGATCTGATGTCTGTAACGAGTCTTACCCTGTCCCACCAGTTAGCTCCCAAATAATGACGCAGAGACTTATTAATTATAAGGGCTCAGCCTTAGCTTAGGCTTGTCCCACTAGCTCTTATAACTTAAATTAACCCATATTTTTATTAATCTACATTCTACCATGTGGCTTTTACTGTGAGTCAGACTCTTTCTGTGTCTGCATGGTGTCTCTCATGAGCTTAGAGTCATCTTGAGTTTCCTCACTCTGCCTAGAAGTCCTGCTTATCTCTCTGCTTAGCTATTGGCCATTTAGCTCTTTATTAAACCAATCAGGAGGCGCCTTAGGAAGAGACACATCTTTACAGTATAAATAAATATTCCACAACAAATGTCTGCTTCTGAACTCTGAGAACACCAGCATGCATGAGATACATAAACATCCATGTGAACAAAACATAAAATAAAATTGAAAAATTAGAAAAAAAAAAAGGAGAGAGAAAATGCTAGAGAAACAATGTGATGCTGGATTTCTATTTTAATAGGATCATGCTCTGTACCCCAGATTGGCCTTAAGTTTATGAACCAGCCTGGCCTCCACAGAGCTGGGATCTCAGGCATGGACCTCCACAAAAGGCTGATGCTGGAATGTTAATAAGGAAATGACAAGCGAAATTCCTGACTCCTTTTCCCATATACGGCATCGTCAGGGCCTCACTGGAGAACACGCCTATGCACTTCGGAGCTTTATAATACAGGAAAACTATTCAAAAAGTTACGTATGTCCTGAAAAACACGGGTGAGTTAAGATACGGGAAGGGACGATCTCTTGGAGGAATTTTAAACTTATTGGAAATAATTTAAACTGAAAAATCTGAATCGTCTGCAGGTATTCAAGGTTAGTGGCCAAATGCTGAGTGTTTTTGGCTCTCTTCTTGGAAGACACAAGTAGAAATACAGGCAAAATATGGGAGAATTTGAATTCCCCCATCCAAGGACTGGCTTGCCTGAGGAAGATTTGAGTCCTGGAGCTTTCCTATACAGCATGTGAGGGACCATAGACACGGATGCAGCTGCTTGAGTTCAGAGCTGATTTGACCGCATCTGAGGGCTGAGTTAGGTTACTTTACCACAAGTTGCCTCTGCTTTCCCATCATGGGGAGATCTCATAAGTTTGTGGGGAGGATGGTATATACAAATCTCTGACAATTGTGTGTGTGTGTGTGTGTGTGTGTGTGTGTGTTTGTGTTTTAGACAGAGTCTCTATGTAGCTGTGGCTGTCCCTGGTACTCGATATGTAGTAGACCAGGCTGACCTTGAACTTACAGAGATCTGCCTGCCTCTGCCTCTGGAGCACTGAGATTAAAGGCGCGCACCACCACTGGCCCCTGTGGGGTATATGATCACAATGGATGGCAAAGCCTGTGGGAAAGATCTCTAGAAGGATCCTAGAATCTATTGACATTTAAAAGTCATCTTAAACTTAGGGTTAAGTTCAAGTTCTCATAGTGTCTCTCTGAGACATGTGACTGACATAATATTCAGTCATAATTTCAAAACTGCATCATTTTTATTGCTTAAAAAGTTTTATTTATTGTTGTTGTGTTTGCGTATAGGAGGATGTGGGCATGCCATGGCATGCTTTGGGAGATCAAAGGGCAAGGTACTCCTGTGAGTTGGGTCTCTCCTACTATGTGGGTCCTGGGGACTGAACCCAGGTTGTAAGGCTTAGGGGCAAGTTCTTTCTTTCATCACTCATTTTCCACATTTTATATCACAAAACTATGACTCTTGAACCCAGCCATGGCTGCCACACATGGAGCACAGATATTCAACTGCATGGCTTCTGTTGTTGTAACTTCGGCACAGTGGCTGCACCTTAATCTACTGCTATTTCAGCCAGCAGTTGTGACTCCACAGCTACCTGCCTGCTTCTCTGTCCACTCTGGCCACAGCCTGGCAGGAATTCTGTTCCCACAGGCACTGGCTCTGCCACTGCCACCAAAGGCAGCTTTAATCTCTGTCATTGTATTTATAAATAAAACTCGAGATTCAAAGGCTGGGGTGAAAACCTGCTAGCTCAGAGAGGTTGAGTAGCACCTAGCTAACCTCTCCTTGCTGGTGTCTCCCCAAGAAAGCATCTTTCTGCTCTGCCAAAAAAACAAAACAAAACAAATAAAACGAAACAAAACAAAACAAAAATGCGCCACTCAAAACTCCTCCCTACGACTTCTGGTTCATCTCTCTATCTTCTCCAGATGTCCTCTGAAGCTCTATGATCACTTTCTATCAATTAGTTGCTAACTCAACCTCCTGATCCAAGATTAATTTTATTTAATTAATGCAAATGTGAACTCGGGATTCACAGTGTGATCAAATATCCCCCAACAGGTTTCTTTCCTAGGATTCATGTTGGCTGGAGATTTAACTCAAGACTTTGTACATGCTAGGCATGTCCTTTTCCATTGAGCTGCATCTCCAGCCCTTTTATTTTGTGATAAATTGCAATAAGTTGATCCAGGTTGGCTTAGAACTGACTATGTAATCCAGGCCGGTCTTGCATTTGGGGTTTCAGGCACCATGCCCAGCAAGCAC
Source organism: Peromyscus eremicus (assembly GCF_949786415.1). Lineage (NCBI taxonomy): Eukaryota > Metazoa > Chordata > Mammalia > Rodentia > Cricetidae > Peromyscus > Peromyscus eremicus. The sequence continues at coordinate 74,342,764 of NC_081430.1, forward strand.
AACATCATGGATTTCAAACCTGGATGTGGCTCATAAAAGAGTATGTTTGTTGGTGCTTTGATATTCCAGTGGTACTAATGGGTGATCTTCATAACATACTGTGAAATGCATTCACATCTGAATCTTGTGTTATTCTGAAGCCAGTGTAATTCGATTAAAATAAATAGCACTCAGCTCAGCTGTCCATCATTCAGAACCTGTGGGAGGTGCTGAGAAAGATAAACGATGTTTGTTCTTTGCAATTCCAGATGCAATTCCACAACCTAAGTAACAGGAAAGAGAAGGAACAGAAGCAGTTCATTTGGCTATCTTGGGATAAACACCAGATTTGAGGGACAATCGCTATGGAAGCATAGAGCTTTGCTGAGGATTTTTGCCTTGGAAATCAGTGACAGTCAACAATGCCCCGAACACTTCAATGAGCCTTAAAGAATGTTTGGGGAGAGGAGAGCATTTCCTGAGGCAAAGCCGAGAGGGAGGAGACTGGGATTAAGTTTCTACCAAGTCCAGGGACTGGACACTGTAGGGCTGGAGTGCAGCACAGAGAAGCAGAGGCACACAGAGAAACAGGGGCAACGTATTTGAGGGGCTGATGGCAGCGCTCTTCCAGATTCCGAAAAGCCCCATTCTGCCAGAGCTGAACTATGTGGTCTTTTAAGATCTCTAGTTTATTCCACGCGCGCTGGGTTGGGAAGTTATTCATGTAAGTTATGTGAATAACTCATCTGTGGCCTCTCTATAGAATAGGAATACTTGCCCAAGGATTGAGTCAGGTTCCAGGCTTGGATTCAAATCCCAGATCTGCCATATGGCAGCTGCATCTTCCTAGGCAGGGCAATCGTTGGCACTCAAGTTGCCTGGCAGTTTGGTACTGCCCAGCTCAGAGAATGTGGAGCAGATGAAGAAAGGGATTGCATGTGAAAGCAGGTCACACAGGTAAGATGGTCTAAGAATTTTCTCCCTAGGGGGCTGGAGTGCTGGTCAACCTCCCTCCTTTCTTAGTCCTAACGACAAACCAAAGTTTGATTCCACCAAAGTTCACCCTGGGGAACTAATGAGTGTTTTAGGTTGGGTGAGAGGTTCCAGGCCAAAGTGTGTGTGACCCTAAGTGTGGGACCGGAAAGTTTGCACCCAGTGTGGATCACAACTCTCCATTGCTCCAAAGATGGAGCCCCTTCTCCTAGCCTTCCTCAGTCTACACGCTCTAGTTCCTCTCAAAGACCCAAGATCAACAGGGCAGACTTGCAGATGACTGGTTGGGAGGAGGGGCCAGATGCTCACGTGAGAGTCCGTTGACCCTGCCCACCCTCTCCTTTTATGAGAGAATGTCAAAAGTCAACAAGCCCAGCTGTGAAGATCTTTTACAAGCAGACACAGCTGGTTTTATGAAGATCTGGTAGTTGTTATGCCCTGGAGGATAGTGCTGTACAACTGTCTCCATAAATGTCTGAAAAATGTGTGTGTGTGTGTGTGTGTGTGTGTGTGTGTGTGTGTGTAGGTCAGAGGTAGATGTCAACTGTGCTCTTCTATCAAATCCTTATACTATTTACTTATTTAAAATACTTTTTAAAGATTTGTTTATTTTATGCATATGAGTGTTTTGCCTGCGTGTATCTGCATGTATGTGTACCACATGCATGCCTGGTGCTTGCCGAGGTCTGAAGAAGACGTTGGATCCCTAGGACATGGATTTTAAATAGTTGTGAGCCACCATGTGGATGCTGAGAACTGAACCTGGGTTCTCTGCAAGAGCAACAAGTGTTGTTAGCTGCTGAATTCTCTCTCCAGCCCCCTGACGCTTGTTTCTTTAGAGAGGTTCTTCTTACTGAATCTGGAAGTAGGCTGGGTTTATGTGACATGTGTGTGCTTCTGTGCCCAGCTTTTACATATATGTTAGGGGGCTCTGAACTTGGGTCTTCATGCTTGTGCTGAGGAACCTGCCTGACTCCATTTTGAAGGCAGGAGCCATTATGCTGTATTGTTAATAATAAGTTTCCATTTACTGAGTTGCTGTTTCCTGGAACCTGACCTTCCCCAACCCATGACCTTGACTTGTTTTTGAGAATACTTTTACTCTCCTTGATCATCCCTGAACCTTCCATAATCACATGGTGACCACATAATGCTGTCCTGAGATTTTTTTCCCCTGTATTTCCTTATTGCCCCATTGTCCCTCTTCTATAAAACCACTGTAATTTTACTCATTAAAAGGGGCCCAAGAAATGGGTTCAGGGCTTCTCTCTCTCTCTCTCTCTCTCTCTCTCTCCCTCTCTCTCTCTCTGAATTTATTTATTGTTATTTTATGTGCATTGGTGTTTGGCCTGCATGTGTGTCTATGAGAAGGTGTCAGATCCCCTGGAGCTGGAGTCTGCTCTCTTTAACCCAACTTAGGAGGCAGTCGCTGGCCAGCTCTTGGCTACACCCCAAGATTTGGCTCAAATTGTGGTAGTGGTCTCATTCTCGCCTTTGGCATTAACAGTGCAGCACACACTGAACCCTAAGAGAGAGCCACCCTTCAGTTCCTGTTTGAAGGACTTCTGTTGTCATTGTCCTTATTATTTTCCTAAGTAGAGCTGGCCTGGAACTGTGACATTCCAGGATGAACATGATGCAGTATTGGAGGTATTGAGAAGCCTGGGGTTAAGCTGCACCCGTGCCTTGCAGAGATCCAGTAAGAATCTGTGTGTTTGTTCACGTGTGCATCAAGACCATTTTCTAAAGGCCGTGCTGGGTCGGATGTCCCCTCTGTGACAGACACAACAGAAGAAAACTCCTTCCTTAAGTCCTAGCTCTAGAGACTCTGGAAATGTCACCCCAAATCATAGACGAGCGCTCTAAGGAAGCTCTAGCCCCAGTTTAATTATGCTACGAATTGTCATCTAGGAAAACTCAAGATGTTCCAAACTCCTGAAAGTGGTTCAGGAAGGCAGCTGAGACCCAGGACAGTGGGGAGCACTGTGAGGAGCACTATGAGGAGCACTGTGAGGAGCACTGTGAGGAGCTGAGGACGCCAGGTGTCCCTAACATCCAGGCCGGAGGCAGACATGGACCACCTTTAATTGGTATACTTGTAACTTCCACCCAGGCAGGATGTTTATTTATCCGCACAGATGTTTCTCTAAACGATGAGTGGATTCTGTAATAAACCAGCCTCTCCTGGGGTCACAAGGAGGGGCAGCAGTGGTGCCATTGATGAGACCTGCCCTAGCCCAAGGGGACAGAGGGGATAGAGGGGACAGAGGGGACAGAGGAGGGGACAGAGGGGACAGAGGGGACAGAGGGGACAGAGGGACAGAGGGGACAGAGGGACAGAGGGACAGAGGGACAGAGGGGACAGAGGGGACAGAGGGGACAGAGGGACAGAGGGGACAGAGGGGACAGAGGGGACAGAGGGGACAGAGGGACAGAGGGACAGAGGGGACAGAGGGACAGAGGGACAGAGGGGACAGAGGGACAGAGGGACAGAGGGGACAGAGGAGGGGACAGAGGGACAGAGGGACAGAGGGACAGAGGGACAGAGGGACAGAGGGGACAGAGGGACAGAGGGACAGAGGGGACAGAGGGACAGAGGGACAGAGGGGACAGAGGGACAGAGGGACAGAGGGACAGAGGGGACAGAGGGACAGAGGGACAGAGGGACAGAGGGGACAGAGGGACAGAGGGGACAGAGGGGACAGAGGGACAGAGGGACAGAGGAGGGGACAGAGGGACAGAGGGGACAGAGGGGACAGAGGAGGGGACAGAGGGGACAGAGGGGACAGAGGGGACAGAGGGACAGAGGGGACAGAGGGACAGAGGGGACAGAGGGACAGAGGGACAGAGGGGACAGAGGGACAGAGGGGACAGAGGGGACAGAGGGGACAGAGGAACAGAGGGACAGAGGGGACAGAGGGGACAGAGGGACAGAGGGGACAGAGGGACAGAGGGACAGAGGGACAGAGGGACAGAGGGGACAGAGGGACAGAGGGACAGAGGGACAGAGGGGACAGAGGGACAGAGGGGACAGAGGGACAGAGGGGACAGAGGGACAGAGGGACAGAGGGACAGAGGGGACAGAGGGGACAGAGGGGACAGAGGGACAGAGGGGAGAGAGGGGACAGAGGGGACAGAGGGGACAGAGGGACAGAGGGACAGAGGGGACAGAGGGACAGAGGGACAGAGGGGACAGAGGGGACAGAGGGGACAGAGGGGACAGAGGGACAGAGGGACAGAGGGGACAGAGGGACAGAGGGACAGAGGGACAGAGGGGACAGAGGGACAGAGGGACAGAGGGACAGAGGGACAGAGGGGACAGAGGGGACAGAGGGACAGAGGGACAGAGGGGACAGAGGGACAGAGGGGACAGAAGGACAGAGGGAACAGAGGGACAGAGGGACAGAGGGACAGAGGGGACAGAGGGGACAGAGGGACAGAGGGACAGAGGAGGGGACAGAGGGACAGAGGGGACAGAGGGGACAGAGGGACAGAGGGACAGAGGGGACAGAGGAGGGGACAGAGGGACAAAGGGGACAGAGGGGACAGAGGGGACAGAGGGACAGAGGGACAGAGGGACAGAGGGGACAGAGGAGGGGACAGAGGGACAGAGGGACAGAGGGGACAGAGGGACAGAGGGGACAGAGGGGACAGACGGGACAGAGGAGGGGACAGAGGGACAGAGGGACAGAGGGGACAGAGGGACAGAGGGGACAGAGGGGACAGAGGGACAGAGGGGACAGAGGGACAGAGGGGACAGAGGAGGGGACAGAGGGACAGAGGGACAGAGGGGAGAGAGGAGGGGACAGAGGGACAGAGGGGACAGAGGGGACAGAGGGACAGAGGGACAGAGGGGACAGAGGGACAGAGGGGACAGAGGGACAGAGGGACAGAGGGGACAGAGGGGACAGAGGGACAGAGGGGACAGAGGGGACAGAAGGGACAGAGGGACAGAGGGGACAGAGGGACAGAGGGACAGAGGGGACAGAGGGGACAGAGGGACAGAGGGACAGAGGGACAGAGGGGACAGAGGGACAGAGGGGACAGAGGGGACAGAGGGGACAGAGGGACAGAGGGGACAGAGGGGACAGAGGGGACAGAGGGGACAGAGGGACAGAGGGACAGAGGGACAGAGGGGACAGAGGGACAGAGGGGACAGAAGGGACAGAGGGACAGAGGGGACAGAGGGACAGAGGGACAGAGGGGACAGAGGGACAGAGGGGACAGAAGGGACAGAGGGACAGAGGGGACAGAGGGACAGAGGGACAGAGGGGACAGAGGGGACAGAGGGGACAGAGGGACAGAGGGACAGAGGGACAGAGGGGACAGAGGGACAGAGGGGACAGAGGGGACAGAGGGGACAGAGGGGACAGAGGGGACAGAGGGGACAGAGGGGACAGAGGGGACAGAGGGACAGAGGGACAGAGGGGACAGAGGGGACAGAGGGGACAGAGGGACAGAGGGACAGAGGGGACAGAGGGACAGAGGGACAGAGGGGACAGAGGGGACAGAGGGGACAGAGGGACAGAGGGACAGAGGGGACAGAGGGGACAGAGGGACAGAGGGGACAGAGGGGACAGAGGGGACAGAGGGGACAGAGGGACAGAGGGACAGAGGAGGGGACAGAGGGACAGAGGGGACAGAGGGACAGAGGGGACAGAGGAGGGGACAGAGGGGACAGAGGGACAGAGGGACAGAGGGGACAGAGGGACAGAGGGGACAGAGGGGACAGAGGGACAGAGGGACAGAGGGGACAGAGGAGGGGACAGAGGGACAGAGGGACAGAGGGGACAGAGGGGACAGAGGGACAGAGGGGACAGAGGAGGGGACAGAGGGGACAGAGGGGACAGAGGGGACAGAGGGACAGAGGGACAGAGGGGACAGAGGGACAGAGGGGACAGAGGAGGGGACAGAGGGGACAGAGGGGACAGAGGGACAGAGGGGACAGAGGGGACAGAGGGACAGAGGGGACAGAGGAGGGGACAGAGGGGACAGAGGGGACAGAGGGGACAGAGGGACAGAGGGACAGAGGGGACAGAGGGACAGAGGGGACAGAGGAGGGGACAGAGGGGACAGAGGGGACAGAGGGGACAGAGGGACAGAGGGACAGAGGGGACAGAGGGACAGAGGGGACAGAGGAGGGGACAGAGGGGACAGAGGGGACAGAGGGACAGAGGGGACAGAGGGGACAGAGGGACAGAGGGGACAGAGGAGGGGACAGAGGGGACAGAGGGGACAGAGGGGACAGAGGGACAGAGGGACAGAGGGGACAGAGGGACAGAGGGGACAGAGGAGGGGACAGAGGGACAGAGGGACAGAGGGACAGAGGGGACAGAGGAGGGGACAGAGGGACAGAGGGACAGAGGGGACAGAGGAGGGGACAGAGGGACAGAGGGGACAGAGGGACAGAGGAGGGGACAGAGGGACAGAGGGGACAGAGGGACAGAGGGGACAGAGGAGGGGACAGAGGGGACAGAGGGACAGAGGGACAGAGGGGACAGAGGGACAGAGGGGACAGAGGGGACAGAGGGACAGAGGGACAGAGGGGACAGAGGAGGGGACAGAGGGACAGAGGGACAGAGGGGACAGAGGGGACAGAGGGACAGAGGGGACAGAGGGGACAGAGGGACAGAGGGGACAGAGGGGACAGAGGGACAGAGGGGACAGAGGGGACAGAGGGACAGAGGGACAGAGGGGAGAGAGGAGGGGACAGAGGGACAGAGGGGACAGAGGGGACAGAGGGGACAGAGGGACAGAGGGGACAGAGGGGACAGAGGGGACAGAGGAACAGAGGGACAGAGGGACAGAGGGGACAGAGGGGACAGAGGGACAGAGGGACAGAGGGACAGAGGGGACAGAGGGGACAGAGGGACAGAGGGGACAGAGGGACAGAGGGGACAGAGGGGACAGAGGGGACAGAGGGACAGAGGGACAGAGGGGACAGAGGGACAGAGGGACAGAGGGGACAGAGGGACAGAGGGGACAGAGGGGACAGAGGGGACAGAGGGACAGAGGGACAGAGGGACAGAGGGACAGAGGGGACAGAGGGACAGAGGGACAGAGGGGACAGAGGGACAGAGGGACAGAGGGACAGAGGAGGGGACAGAGGGGACAGAGGGACAGAGGGACAGAGGGACAGAGGGGACAGAGGGACAGAGGGGACAGAGGGGACAGAGGGACAGAGGGGACAGAGGGACAGAGGGACAGAGGGACAGAGGGGACAGAGGGACAGAGGGACAGAGGGACAGAGGGGACAGAGGGACAGAGGGACAGAGGGACAGAGGGGACAGAGGGACAGAGGGACAGAGGGGACAGAGGGACAGAGGGACAGAGGGACAGAGGGGACAGAGGGACAGAGGGACAGAGGGACAGAGGGGACAGAGGGACAGAGGGACAGAGGGACAGAGGGACAGAGGGACAGAGGGACAGAGGGGACAGAGGGACAGAGGGACAGAGGGACAGCGGGGACAGAGGGGACAGAGGGGCAGAGGGACAGAGGGACAGAGGGACAGAGGGGACAGAGGGACAGAGGGACAGAGGGACAGAGGGGACAGAGGGGACAGAGGGACAGAGGGACAGAGGGACAGAGGGG